>NC_084564.2:38657500-38682500 GCF_033978685.3 Nerophis lumbriciformis | reverse complement strand
GGATCAAAGATAACGCCTACTGCCCAAAACAACAATTCAAATCTGCCTGGTTAGGCTTTGTGTATGTCATGTGTGCCTTCCTTAGGTGAAGCCAGGTTTACAGCTATGTTGTTATTATGCTGTTTGTTACTTATGTATGTTATGTTGCAGCTATTTAAAATAGTTTTGTCAATTTGTTCTGGCCAGAAACAAATTGGTCTTTGTAACATATCTTTGCCTTTGTGTGTTGTATGTAGAGCACATTGCTTAGCAGAGTTCAGTGATGCAAATGCATGTCAAGTTGATCAACAGATTATATATATATATATTATATACTGTATTATTCTCCAGTGCAATAACAGTCCTGAAATGAAGGCTAAAAGGGCATTATTGGGAGCTTTTCAAAAAAAAAAAGAAGAAGAAAAAAAGGAACTAGTTACTTTTCACAGTAACGCATTACTTTTTGGTGTAAGCAACTGAGTTAGTAACTGAGTTACTTTTGAAATAAAGTAACTAGTAACTGTAACTAGTTACTGGTTTTCAGTAACTAACCCAACACTGCTAACCAGTAAACATGTTTTATGGGCCAAAGCTTAAAAATCACTTAGGCATCTTCAGAATGGATCTGACTATCATTTAAAAAGGTTTCCCTTCAGGGGACCTGTTTTTTTTTTGTCCCCATACCGTCAGAGGTCCCCTATTAATGTTCCCTCTAATTGTTCATGTGTGTGAGCAAACACAAAAACTCCCTGAGCATTGAGTGGAGCCCATGTGAGCAACATCAGACGTGCACACTGTGGCTACACCAGCAGCACACCTGTCCCAAACCTGACTAAATAACAAGTTCAATCTCTATCCATCCATCCATTTTCTACCGCTTGTCCCTTTCGAGGTGGCGGGGGGTACTGGAGCCTATCTCAGCTGCATTTGGCCGGAAGGCGGGGTACACCCTGGACAAGTCGCCACCTCGGGCCAACACAGATAGACAGACAACATTCTCTTATTATTATAATCAAATGACAGCAGTCATTTCCATGAGGTTATTTTCTAATATAAGTGTTTAGGCCCACTTACAATGACAATAACAAAAAAAGATGTTTTTCATGAACTTGTATTGTTTGTCTGGGTGGAGGTCCTGCTTTGGAAATAATTTGTACCCCTTTCAGACATTGCATTTAGTTCCCTTTAAAACATTCACATGTTGCACAATGAGATGTAAGCAGGGGATCATGTCTACATTCCTGCAACTTCCTGTTTGTAAAAAATATATTTGTATTAGTATTTATTTAATACACTAACACATACTTGCCAACCTTGAGACCTCCGATTACGGGAGGTGTGTGTGTGTGTGTGTGGGGTGGGGGGGCGTGGCTAAGTGGGGAGGAGTATATTTACAGCCATAATTCACCAAGTCAAGTATTTCATATATATATATATATATATATATATATATATATATATATATATATATATATATATATGTATGTGTGGGAAAAAAATCACAAGACTATTTCATCTCTACGGGCCTGTTTCATGAGGGGGTTCCCTCATGAAACAGGCCTGTAGAGATGAAATAGTCTTGTGATTTTTTCCCCACACATACATATATTGCGCTCTACTACGGTATCGAGCACTATTTTTTGGATAACCTTATTAAGACATATATATATATGTATATATATATATATATATATATACATATGTATATATATATGTAAAAGAAATATATATTTATAGCTAGAATTCACTGAAAGTCAAGTATTTCTTTTATTTATATATATATATATATATATATATATATATATATATATATATATATATATACATATATATATATATATATATATATATATATATGTAAAATAAATATATATTTTCAGCTAGAATTCACTGAAATTCAAGTATTTCAGTGAATTCTAGCTGAAAATATATATTTATTTCACATATATATATATATATATATATATATATATATATATATATATATATATATATATATAAAAGAAATACTTGAATTTCAGTGTTCATTTATTTACACATATACTTGTTGAGTTAAGGGTTGAATTGTCCATCCTTGTTCTATTCTCTGTCACTATTTTTCTAATCATGCTGAACACCCTCTCTGATGATGCATTGATGTGTGGCACGCACAAAAGTGCTTTCATCAAATGCACTAGATGGCAGTATTGTCCTGTTTAAGAGTGTCACAACATTGCTGTTTACGGCAGACGAACTGCTTTACGGTAGACCAAAACGTGAGTGCTGTTGTTGTGTGTTGTTGCCGCGCTGGGAGGACGCTAATGAAACTGCCTAACAATAAACCCACATAAGAAACCAAAAACTCGCCCTCGATCATTCTACAGTTATAACGTCATTGGGCAGGCACACCGTTTATATTGTGGGACCTGAGTCTGCCTGAAATTCGGGAGATTTTTGGGAGATAATTTGTCCCGGGAGGTTTTCGGGAGAGGCGCTGAATTTCGGGAGTCTCCCGGAAAATCCGTGAGGGTTGGCAAGTATGCACTAACAGCATTTCATGATTAATATTTATAAATGAAGATTCCTAATAAATTACACTAGAATAAGCACACATTTGATTGGTAAATCATAGTGTAACGACCTGGAATGACACTTTATGTGTGGTGTTGGAGTTGTCTGACTTTTTGTGTGGCTGTAAACGCATCACTGGCTAAGTGCCATATGTGCATGTGTTGGCGCACGTGAGAAAGAGCGAGCGGCTGCTGTTGATATAACAAAGTTACTTTTGGTCTGGTTTGTACTGCAGAAAATGACCACTTTTGCTAGATATCATTTTTTTTACTAATGTTTTGGTGATGTGTTTATGGCCGACAATAAAGAGTTTTGCTCAGTAAAGTGATGGATGGAATTCATGTCCTCAAAGCGGACGTTACAATATTTGAACAATGATGACGAAAACTGTTTTCTCTGTGTGTGTCGAAAACTGTTATGCGCTTATTTTTTTTAATTTGATTTTGTGCATGGCATAGAATTGCCGTGCGCAGAGGACGCTTGAGCAGTGCGCAATTGCACAGGCGCGCACCTTAGAGGGAAGATTGGTCCCCATTAAATAAGCATTGCCAGAACACACACACACACATCAGCAGCCACCATGAGTGTGTGAGAGGAAAACCGACGACCAACACTAATGAGCCAACATCAGTGTACTCGTGTGACGCCTTTGGTTGGTCCTCTCAGGTAAAACTAGTTTCTGCTAGTGTGTGAGGAGTGGCAACTGTGAGAGTGTAAGTGTGTGTTCATGATTGTGTGTCCGTGGTGCCACACCGAGCGTCGCCTATTGTCTTCTCATTCAATTAGAGGCCTCACACTTTTTCTCTTCATGGAGATCGAATGGAGAAGTGGACTCCTAGCGAGTCCAGCGGGCAACCAATCAAACCGTGTTGGACTTTGCAAAGATAAAAATAAACACACACAACATCACACACTTGCACGCATACACCACACTCTGTAAGTGTGCATTACTTATTATTATCGCTGCTATTTATTTTTCCACCGCACCATACAGTTCGTGGTGCATCTCCATGACAACGGGGAAGAACTACCTCGAGGAGCTGAAATGATGATCAATCCGTCAGCCTCAGAGGGAGGAGCGCAACACTTTGATTAGCACAAACAGTGAATAATGTGAAGCACTGCCTCAATTCCTCTCGTTTGGTAATATAACAATGTGGTTGTTTATGTGAGGGGATCGGCCTGATATCAGCAAAAAGTATGACTAGTTCAGATTTGCATCGGATTTGTGAAAATGACATATTTTTAAGTGTTCTCTTTTAATCCATAGTCATGTTTTAAACAGCTAGTATTTTTCCATGTCCATCCATCCATCCATTTTCTACCGCTTATTCCCTTTTTGGGGTCGCGGGGGGCGCTGGAGCCTATCTCAGCTACAATCGGGCGGAAGGCGGGGTACACCCTGGACAAGTCGCCACCTCATCGCAGATGTCGTGCACTGCAAAAACTGAAATCTAAGTAAGATTAAATATGTCAAATAAGGGTGATATTTGCTTATTTTCTGTCTGATAAGATAATTCTTCACACTAAGCAGATTTTATGTTAGTGTTTTACTTGTTTGAAGGGTTTTTGGTCCTAAATGATCTCAGTAAGATATTAAAGGGGAACATTATCACCAGACCTATGTAAGCGTCAATATATACCTTGATGTTGCAGAAAAAAGACCATATATTTTTTTAACCGATTTCCGAACTCTAAATGGGTGAATTTTGGCAAATTAAACGCCTTTCTAATATTCACTCTCGGAACTTGGCGTCACATCGGGAAGCAATCCGCCATTTTCTCAAACACCGAGTCAAATCAGCTCTGTTATTTTCCGTTTTTTTCGACTGTTTTCCGTACCTTGGGGACCAATAAATCTAAATCAAAAAATCAAATCAAATACAGAAATTCTGCTCCCATCAAAGCCCAATGTTGCAATATTACAACATTTCTCTAAAAACATACATAAACATTTTTTTTTTAACTCTTCAATTTCTGTATCAAATGCCTCCTACAACATCTAAAAGGTCAAATATTTTTTTTTTTTTAGGTTTTTCTATATTTGGGTCTTACACGGTTAAGGCCCATTGATCGATTGATTGAGACTTTTATTAGTAGGTTGCACAGTACAGTACATATTCCGTACAATTGACCACTAAATGGTAACACCCAATAAGTTTTTCAACTTGTTTAAGTCGGGGTCCACTTAAATTGATTCATGATACAGATATTTGATATCATATATACTATCATCATAGTATTATGATGATAGTATATATGATATATATGATCACACAAGATAATCATCAGGGTATATACATTGAATTATTTACATTATTTACAATTCAGGGTGTGGAGGGGGGGGGGGGGGGGGGGTTAGGTTTGGTTGTTATCATCAGTCATTAACAATTGAGAACAGAGACATGGATATTGAAACAGTGTAGGTCTGACTTGGTAGGATATGGACAGCAAGTAGTGGACATAGAGAGAGAGAGAGAGATCAGAAGGCATAAGAAAAATATCTGCATTTGATTGTTTACATTTGATTATTAACAATCCGGGGAGGGTGTTAGTTTAGGGTTGAAGTTGCCTGAGGTGTACTTTTATTGCGGTTTTGAAGGAGGATAGAGATGCCCTTTCTTTTATACCTGTTGGGAGCGCATTCCATATTGATGTGGCATAGAAAGAGAATGAGTTAAGACCTTTGTTAGATCGGAATCTGGGTTTAACATGGTTAGTGGAGCTCCCCCTGGTGTTGTGGTTATGGCGGTCATTTACGTTAAGGAAGTAGTTTGACACGTACTTCGGTATCAGGGAGGTGTAGCGGATTTTATAGACCAGGCTCAGTGCAAGTTGTTTTACTCTGTCCTCCACCATGAGCCAGCCCACTTTGGAGAAGTGGGTCGGAGTGAGGTGGGATCTGGGGTGGAGGTCTAGAAGTAATCTGACTAGCTTGTTCTGGGATGTTTGGAGTCTAGATTTGAGGGTTTTGGAGGTGCTAGGGTACCAGGAGGTGCATGCGTAATGGAAAAAGGGTTGAACGAGAGTTCCCGCTAGAATCCTCATGGTGCTTTTGTTGACCAGAGAGGAGATTCTGTAGAGAAATCTCGCTCGTTGGTTGACCTTTTTGATTACCTTGGTTGCTTCATTAAAGGGGAACATTATCACCGGACCTATGTAAGCGTCAATATATACCTTGATGTTGCAGAAAAAAGACCATATATTTTTTTAACCGATTTCCGAACTCTAAATGGGTGAATTTTGGCGAATTAAACGCCTTTCTATTATTCGCTCTCGGGAAGCAATCCGCCATTTTCTCACTTTCGTCGGTGTGTTGTCGGAGGGTGTAACAACACGAACAGGGACGGATTCAAGTTGCACCAGTGGCCCAAAGATGCCAAAGTGCCAAGAAATTGGACGTTTGTTCCGCACACTTTACCGACGAAAGCTATGCTACGACAGAGTTGGCAAGAATGTGTGGATATCCTGCGACACTCAAAGCAGATGCATTTCCAACGATAAAGTCAAAGAAATCTGCCGCCAGACCCCCATTGAATCTGCCGGAGTGTGTGAGCAATTCAGGGACAAAGGATCTCGGTAGCACGGCAAGCAATGGCGGCAGTTTGTTCCCGCAGACGAGCGAGCTAAACCCCCTATCGACCCTAGCTTCCCTGGCCTGCTGACATCAACTCCAAAACTGGACAGATCAGCTTTCAGAAAAAGAGCGCGGGTGAGGGTATGTCTACAGAATATATTAATTGATGAAAATTGGGCTGTCTGCACTCTCAAAGTGCATGTTGTTGCCAAATGTATTTCATATGCTGTAAACCTAGTTCATAGTTGTTAGTTTCCTTTAATGCCAAACAAACACATACCAATCGTTGGTTAGAAGGCGATCGCCGAATTCGTCCTCGCTTTCTCCCGTGTCGCTGGCTGTCGTGTCGTTTTCGTCGTTTTCGCTTGCATACGGTTCAAACCGATATGGCTCAATAGCTTCAGTTTCTTCTTTAATTTTGTTTTCGCTACTTGCCTCCACACTACAACCATCCGTTTCAATACATTCGTAATCTGTTGAATCGCTTAAGCCGCTGAAATCCGAGTCTGAATCCGAGCTAATGTCGCTATAGCTTGCTGTTCTTTCCGCCATGTTTGTTTGTGTTGGCATCACTATGTGACGTCACAGGAAAATGGACGGGTGTTTATAACGATGGTTAAAATCAGGCACTTTGAAGCTTTTTTTAGGGATATTGCGTGATGGGTAAAATTTTGAAAAAATCTTCGAAAAATATAATAAGCCACTGGGAACTAATTTTTAATGGTTTTAACCATTCTGAAATTGTGATAATGTTCCCCTTTAAAGCTTATTGCTGAGATGTTATGACCTATATTGAGTGAAACATGCTTGAAACTAGAATATCAACTGTTGTGTCATCAACACTCACAAGTATAAAACTACTATTTTAAAGTAATCATTTCTTAATTCAAGCATGAAAAAAAAAATCATGACTTTGACACAATTGTGTCTCATAATTAAAACAGATGACAGCCAAATGGACTTTGCTGTTTTATTTCCAATGAAACAATAGAAAATAGGTACCGGTACTCATATAGTAGTACAGTTGGCACAGTACAGTAAACTGACAGTTAATATTTAAACATTTAACATTTCTAACAATTTTGAACAGAAATAGTTCATGCACATTCAGATAAATTCTTCAAAATTACAATTAAAAGAATATTGGCCGGGGGCCGGGCTATATATATGCGCACTAATTGACTGAAAGAGCACGCACTTGGCGCGATGATGTCATGTTGTCGATGGAAAAATGCATTTTAGACCATATGATTTGCCTGAACGGCTAGGAGACCCCGAGAGTAACAAGCGGTTGTCTTGTTGCCTTTCCATTAAGAACAATAAATTAGTTTTTAGTATAAGTTTGCTGGTTTCAAGAAATGTAATGGCGAGCGCATATCATTATGTCAAGATAATGGCACTAGCATTTACTTCATTAAAGAATATTTTTCAACATATTGAGCAAAAGGTCTTTTTTTTTTCTACCAAGAAAAGTGCACTTGTTATTAGTGAGAATATACTTATTTTAAGCTATTTTGGGGTTCATTGAAGTTAGCTAATTTTACTTGTTTTGGAAAGTCTTGACAAGCCAAATTTTCTTGTTCTATTGGCAGATAATTTTGCTTAGTTCAAATAAAATACCCCTCATTTTTGTATTTTTTTTCTTGTTTTTGAACACTGACTTTTTGCAGTGTGTGTCTTCTCGTGACCTCCTTGCTTTTATCTTATGTCCGCTAGTAAACTCTTTGTTTTGTCTTAAGGGCTCCTGTTAGTCGGCTCATAGAGCGTTTTGGTCAGTTTCTTGTCTGTTTTGAAGAAGCAGCTGCGCTCCTTTCTGGGCAAGAGGGGCGGTTTTCGCTCTACATAGGCTGCCTATTTTTGTTTGGATTTAGACCTCTTCTTGCTAATGCTACTGTCGCATTGTAAGGGCTGGTCTCCTGAAGCTTCAGTAAAACTTGGCATTGTGCCATTCGGTCTCTGGGGTCCTTTTTACTCAACATATATGTCATTCAAAAAGAACTTGGGATTGACCAGTGTGTTTTAGTCCCTGAGAGGAAGACTGGTCACACGCAACAACAGATGGTATCAACTTGCATCCAAAATTTACGATAATAAACTCTGATGCAAGGATACTTGGGATTTTGATATCCATCCAATAGTAAGCAAATTCAGAGCTTACGGATACCAATACTTTTGACTTGACATTTCATGATCATTCATTTCGTGAATTTGCCTCTACGATTACGAGGATGCAGAAAAAAAAACTATTATGCACCAAAAAAAATATTAAACTAAATGTTACAATCTATTAGTGCACAAATAAAATATGGCTAATTCCCCTTTAACGATGCACAATTGTTTGAGAAAAAAGTCAAAAAAACAACACAAATATAAACATATATACAAATATGCAATGTAATAGGAAAATGTGGACCAGTGTTTTCCAACCTTTTTTGAGCCAAGGCACATTTTTTTTCAATGAAAAAAATCCTGAGGCACAGCACCAGCAGAAAATGTTTAAAAATGAAACTCACTCACCTATACTAGTCATATGGAAGTTATTTGTATTTTACTTTTTATCCTATTAGTTATGCAATATTTTATTTAGTTCTATTTATTTATCATTTATTTACTATGTATTCATTTTATCTATATATATATATAATTTTTGGATTAATCTTCATATGTCTTATTTGTATTTTAGTTTTAATCCAATTAGTTATGCAATATTTTATTTAGTTCTATTTATTTATTATTTATTTACTATGTATTCATCTTATCTTTATATATATATTTTTTTTCTATTAATCTTCATATGTCTTATTTGTATTTTACTTTTTATCCTATTAGTTATGCAATATTTTATTTAGTTCAATTTATTTATTATTTATTCACTGTATATTCATTTTATCTTTATATTTTTTTCGTTTTCGTTTTTCTATTAATCTTCATATGTCTTATTTGTATTTTACTTTTTATCCAATTAGTTATGCAATATTTTATTTAGTTCAATTTATTTATTATTTATTCACTGTATATTCATTTTATCTTTATATTTTTTTCGTTTTCGTTTTTTCTATTAATCTTCATGTCTTATTTGTATTTTACTTTTTATCCTATTAGTTATGCAATATTTTATTTAGTTCAATTTATTTATTATTTATTCACTGTATATTCATTTTATCTTTATATTTTTTTCGTTTTCGTTTTTTCAATTATCTTCATATGTCTTATTTGTATTTTATTATTTATCTCTACTCATGGTTCTTACTATTTTACAAGTTTTATTATTTTTTATTTTCCAACGTTCCTCAGATGAGCCATCTGTCTCTGTGATAGTGATTACTCACATGGCTCCTCTGTACTCAGCCATGCAACCATTGGTCCATATTAGTCTGATTGATTGATATACTGACAACATAAAGCCGTTCTCATCAAATACAATACGCAATTGTTCGATGTGAATTCAAAACATAACCTTAACCATCCGTGCAGCACTAGTTCTCATGTCTCAAAGTAGGCCTACAACTTAATTAGCTACCTGCTGCCACCTACTGGTATGGAAGAGTGTTACATGGTTACTCTGCTGAGCTCTAGACAGAACAGACAACAAGACACTATATGCGGATTGTAATGATTGGTTTGCAGAAAATACTTTTTTACACTAATCAAATTAATATGTAGACGTTGCCCTCTAGTGAGGTTCTTCAGACCACCACACACTACCGAGGAGAGCCCGGAATTCTGGGTATAGCACTGTTTTATTTTCCTCAAGTGGTCCAAAGTGTCTATTCTGCGTCTGTGTCTCTCAGCAGCACCTCCAACTCCCAACAACTAGTCTCATCACGGCTGCTGCTAATAAATGCGGCAGGTGATTAGCTAACAAGGCCATCTGCACACCTGTCGCTGTCTTCGAGGTCGGTTCTGACACACCCTATTCCGCGGCAGGTGCGCAGGCCACGCCCCCCTCCACAGCATAATTTTCCCACGACACAATGGTTGAAAAATACTAAAAGTTTGCACTGACGGACAAGAAGAGATGCTATGGTTGCATAAACTCAGTGAGGAAAAAAAGGCCTGGGCGATTAATAGATGAATTCAAGTTTTTTGTTGCAGACAATTTAAACAACATACTGTACTTTTTGGCCCCAGGAGCTTCGGCAGCTTTCAACCACCCCCTTATTTTCTTAGCGGCACTCCCAGCAAAACATGGTTAATGCTTACGCTAACGAGAGTGAGACGTTTGTTCCGTAGAAAAGAATAGTGTTGTAAAAAAAAAAAAAAAATGTCATTCCGTTTTTTAAGGCGGTCTGTCACAACGTTTTTAGCATTCAATCAGACATTATTGTGAGGTTTTGTATTAGTGTTCCTAAAACTAGGACCAAGGCACACTTACTGTACAGCAGATTTTCACAGCTTATATATATATATATATATATATATATATATATATATATATATATATATATATATATATATATATATATATATATATATATATATGTATGTGTGGGGAAAAAAATCACAAGACTATTTCATCTCTACAGGCCTGTTTCATGAGGGGGGGTTCCCTCAATCATCAGGAGATTTTTTTTTTTTTTTTGAAAAAAAATAAATAAAAAAATAAAAATCTCCTGATGATTGAGGGAACCCCCCCTCATGAAACAGGCCTGTAGAGATGAAATAGTCTTGTGATTTTTTTCCCCACACATACATATATTGCGCTCTACTACGGTATCGAGCACTATTTTTTGGATAACCTTATTAAGACATATATATATATACCGTATATATATATATATATATATATATATATATGTATATATATATATATATATATATATATATATAGTCAAGGTTTATGTGGTTTATCCGTTAGACAGTGCTTAATACCGGGGTAGAGCGGAATATACGTTAGGTCAGGAAAAAAAACATCCCGACAAGCCTGTTTCGCAGGTTTACCTGCTCGTCAGGGGATTGTATTGAATTAAAAAAAATACAATATAATATAAAAATACAATATAATAATAATAATCCCTACAAAACTGCAAAACAGGCTTGTAGGGATGATATAGCCTCTGTGTTTTTTCCTGACATAGAATCTATATATATATATATATACAGTATATATAGTCAAGGTCTATGTGGTTTATCCGTTAGACAGTGCTTAATACCGGGGTAGAGCTAAATATACGTTAGGTCAGGAAAAAAAACAGAGGCTATAACATCCCGACAAGCCTGTTTCGCAGGTTCCCTGCTCGCCAGGGGATTGTATTAAATTAAAAAAAATACAATATAATATAAAAATACAATAAAATAATAATAATCCCTACAAGCCTGCGAAACAGGCTTGTAGGGATGATATAGCCTCTGTGTTTTTTTCCTGACCTAACATATATATATATATATATATATATATACACACACACACACACACACACACACACACACACACACACACACACACACACACACATACATAGATAGATAGATAGATAGATAGATAGATAGATATACCGGCCCCCAGACACATTTTTTCTCTAAATTTGGCCCCCCAAGTCAAAATAATTGCCCGGGCCTGACTTAAGCAGTAGCTCTGCACACCGCCAAGATGTGCAAATGAAAAATCCTGTGTTTATCCACCCGATGAAACTATTATGTAGTCTTCTCAATGTTTTACTTGATTATTTACTTGCATGCAATGTGCAATGCTACATTTTTGTAAACAGAAGTCATGTGTTCAATACGGAAGTATTGCCTCCCAGAGGAAGCTCTTAATCTAGTTATTTGAAAATGATTCCATAAAAAGTACAATTTATAGCTGGTCTAAAAAGAACAACTTTATACAAATTAGAATGTTTCTAAGAGTAAGATGCAGTGTATGCAGTGCCATTTCTAACTACTATTTTTCATCAAGTAAAATAACAATTTTATTTGAATTATCGCTGTCATTTTTACTCAATAATTTCTCTAAAAAGTAAGGACACAATTCGGAAACAATATTTATTGTAAAAAAAAATCTTAAAATGTTATTTTAAGACCATATTGCCTTGGCTGAGAGGAAAATCAAGTAAACCCCAAAAGCAGTGAAGTTGTCACGTTGTGTAAATGGTAAATAAAAACAGAATACGATGATTTGCAAATCCTTTTCAACTTATATTCAATTGAATAGACTGCAAAGACAAGATATTTCATGTTCCAACTGGAAAACGTTGTTATTTTTTGCAAATATTAGCTCATTTGGAATTTGATGCCTGCCACATGTTTCAAAAAAGCTGGCACAAGTGGCAAAAAAGACTGAGAAAGTTGAGGAACGCTCATCAAAGACTTATTTGGAACATCCCACAGGTGAACAGGCTAATTGGGAACAGGTGGGTGCCATGATTGGGTATAAAAGCAGCCCAGTCATTCACAAACAAGGATGGGGCGAGGGTCACCACTTTGTGAATAATTGCGTGAGCAAATTGTCCAACAGTTTAAGAACAACATTTCTCAACCAGCTATTGCAAGGAATTTAGGGATTTCACCATATACGGTCCCTAATATCAAAAGTTTCAGAAAATCTGGATAAATCACTGCACGTAAGCGATATTACGGAACTTCGATCCCTCAGGTGGTACTGCATCAAAAAGCAACATCCGCGTGTAAAGGATATCAATACAATGATTTGCAAATCTTTTTCAACCTTTTGAGTAGACTGCAAAAACAAGATACTTAACGTTCGAACTGGAAAACTTTATTATTTTTTGCAAATATTAGCTCATTCGGAATTTGATGCCTGCAACTTGTTTCAAAAAGCAAGTTTCAAATTGCAAGAAATTTAGGAATTTCACCATCTAAGGTCTGTAATACCATCAAAAGGTTCAGGGAATCTGGAGAAATCACTGCACGTAAGCGATTATACGGAACATCGATCCCTCAGGTGGCACTGCATCAAAAAGCGACATCCGCGTGTAAAGGATATCAATATAATGATTTGCAAATTCTTTTCAACCTTTAGAATAGACTGCAAAGACAAGATACTTAACGTTCAAACTGGAAAACTTTGTTATTTTTTGCAAATATTAGCTCATTCGGAATTTGATGCCTGCAACTTGTTTCAAAAAAGCTCATCAAACACTTATTTGAGACATCCCACAGGTGAACAGGCAAATTGGGAACAGGTGGGTGCCATGATTGGATATAAAAGTAGATTCCGTGAAATGCTCAGTCATTCACAAACAAGGACGGGCCGAGGGTCACCGCTTTGTCAACAAATGCGTGAGCAAATTGTCGAACAGTTTAAGAACAACTTTTCTCAAGCAGCTATTGCAAGGAATTTAGGGATTTCACCATCTACGCTCCGTAATATCATCAAAGGGTTCAGAGAATCTGGAGAAACCACTGCACGTAAGCGATGATATTACGGACCTTCGATCCCTCAGGTGGTACTGCATTAAAAAGCGACATCAGTGTGTAAAGGATATCACCACATGGGCTCAGGAACACTTCAGAAAACCACTGTCAGTGACTACAGTTGGTCGCTACATCTGTAAGTGCAAGTTAAACTCCGCTATGCAAAGCAAAAGCCATTTATCAACAACACCCAGAAATTCCAGATCATCTAAGATGGACTGATGCAAAGTGGAAAAGTGTTCTGTGGTCTGAGGAGTCCACCTTTCAAATTGTTTTCGGAAACTGTGGACGTCGTGTCCTCGGGAACATATACAAAAAGAACCATGCGGATTGTTATTGGCGCAAAGTTGAAAAGCCAGAATATTTCAATTGATACCCCTAGCGGGCAGCACGAGCTCTCGCCATAGAATGTATTCATGTACACACTTGGCTGGAAAGGGTCCCTGCTGCGTGTGGCATAGCAGGAGCAACTTGTATGTAATCACCAGCAGGGATGTTCTGATTAGTTCTCCTGCAGAGTGGATTTAAACATACCGCATCAATCAGGCTGATTCGCAGGAACATGAGTGCTTATGAGAACCGTCCAATGATCACGCGCGTGTTTGTATACCGATATAAAGCAATATATATAGTGGATCCCTGCGTATTCACCTTTCAGCGTCCAAGTAAGCAACGTGAGCAAATTGTTTAAGAACAACATTTCTCAACCAGCTATTGCAAGGAATTTAGGGATTTCAACATCTACGGTCCGTAATATCATCAAAGGGTTCAGAGAATCTGGAGAAATCACTGCACGTAAGCGGAAAGCCTGTGACTTGTATCAAAAACCGACATCAGTGTGTAAAGGATATCACCACATGGGCTCAGGAACACTTCAGAAACCCACTGTCAGTAACTACTAGAGATGCGCGGATAGGCAATTATTTCATCCGCAACCGCATCAGAAAGTCGTCAACCATCCGCAATCCACCCGATCTAACATTTGATCAGAACCGCATCCGCCCGCCATCCGCCTGCACCCGCCCGTTGTTATATATCTAATATAGACGATGCAAGGCATTAGTGAGGTTATAAAGCTTTTGCATGTTAAAGAAAGGAGACTGATCCAATGCAGCACAGACATTCGCGTGCCACGCTGTCACGACCCAGACGCACACCAGTGCGCAATCATATGGGAGCCGCGCTGAGCGCACCTCCAAGCGCGTCTCGCTGCCGGCGACGGCCGGGTATATGGGCCCGACGCTCCAGCGCCATCCATTTTCAGGGCTAGTTGATTCGGCAGGTGGGTTGTTACACACTCCTTAGCGGGTTCCAACTTCCATGGCCACCGTCCTAGCTGCTGTCTATATCAACCAGGGTGAGCCCCACCCCTTTCGTGAGCGCACTGCGCGCAGAGTGACCCCTGTTACGAGCCCCCGGCCACGGGGGTGGCGGGCAGGTAAGCTGCTTACCTGCTGCGCGTGACGCCGGCCGCGGCGAAGGCGGACGAGGCGGGGTGTCGGTGCGGTGGGCGCGGTGGGCGCGGTGGTGACCCTGGACGTGTGTCGGGCCCTCCTCGCGGATCGCCTCAGCTACGGCTCCCGGTGGGGCCCTCTCGGGGGAAAGGGCCTCGGTCCCGGACCCCGGCGAGGCGTCCCTTCTCCGCTCCGTAAAAGTGTCCATCTCTTTTTTTTTTTTTCTTCTGTTGTGGCATATGCAGCAGGTGCCTGCTCGTTTTTCGTATGTGGGTAACAACATTTAACTATGTATATATATTTCCGAATTGGTTTAACTGTCACCCGCCTGAATCTATTTAAAATCTTTTTTTTTTTTTATTTCAACCGCCCGACCCGACCCGACCCGCGGATAAAATCTAATTTTTTTAAATTTCATCCGCCCGATCCGCGGATAATCCGCGGACTCCGCGGTTGTGCCCGCAAACCGCGCATCTCTAGTAACTACAGTTGGTCGCTACATCTGTAAGTGCAAGTTAAAACTCCACTATGTAAAGCGAAAGCCATTTATCAACAACACCCGGAAACGCCGCCGGCTTCGCTGGGGCCCGATCTCATCTAAGGTGGACTGATGCAAAGTGGAACAGTGTTCTGTGGTCTGACGAGTCCAGATTTCGAATTGTTTTCGGAAACTGTGGACGTCGTGTCCTCCGGACCAAAGAGGAAAAGAACCATCCAGATTGTTATAGTATGGGGGTGTATTAGTGCCCAAAACATGGGTACCGTATTTTTCGGACTATAAGTCGCAGTTTTTTTTCATAGTTTGGCCGGGCTCCAGTGCGATTTATATACGTTTTTTTCCTTCTTTATTATGCATTTTCGGCAGGTGCGACTTATACTCCGGTGCGACTTATACTCGGTAACTTACACATCTGTGAAGGCACCATTAATGCTGGTTTTGGAGCAAAATATTGTGGAGGGGGGCGTGGCCTGTGGACCTGCAGCGAAGCGGGGGGTAGGGGTGCCAGGACCGGCTTCGAGATCAGCGACAGGTGCGTAGGCGACCCACCTGGGCCTGCTTATCTAATCACCTGTCGCTGTGTAAAAAGGCAGCGGCCGGGGAGGAGAGAGGAGGTGGAGTTGGAGAGCGAGACTGACCAACGCAGAGACAATTGCTGAAAAGCACACCAGAGACAATTTATTGCAAAATAAAACAGGGTTCTCAACCCTGAAAGGAACTGTCATGTCCGTGCTTGGTGGTCCGAAGAACCCGGAAGGGAGAAACGTCCACATATATGTTTTTAAAATAAACGGTTGATTTATATAGGCTAGTAAGGCAAAGTTTCGTACCTGATGAAAGCTGCAGAAGCAAAGTAGCCGAAACTTGTCAGGTACAAAACTTTACCTTACCAGCCTATATAGTAAATCAACCATCAGTAGGCTAAATGAACCTCTTCAACATACAACATATGTTGCCATCCATGCGATGTCTTTTTCATGGACGCCCCTGCTTATTTCAGCGATGCGATGCCAAGCCACGTGTTACAACAGCGTGGCTTCGTAGTAAAAGAGTGCGGGTACTAGACTGGCCTGCCTGTAGTCCAGACCATCCATTTTCTACCGCTTATTCCCTTCGGGGTTGCGGGGGTTGCTGCAGCTACAATCGGGCGGAAGGCGGCGTACACCCTGGACAAGTCGCCACCTCATCACAGGGCCAACACAGATAGACAGACAACATTCACATACTAGGGACCATTTAGTGTTGCCAATCAGCCTATCCCCAGGTGCATGTCTTTGTATGTGTGGCACAAGCCATCCATTTTTCTACCGCTTGTCCCTTTTGGGGTCGCGGAGGGTGCTGGAGTCTATCTCAGCTGCATTCCCGAGACTGTTGAACAACCTAAGCTTAAAGTTAAAGTACCAATGATTGTCACACACACACTAGGTGTGGTGAAATTTGTCCCCTGCATTTGACCCATCACCCTTGTTCACCACCTGGGAGGTGAGGGGAGCAGTAAGCAGCAGCGGCGGCCACGCCCGGGAATCATTTTTGGTGATTTAACCCCCAATTCCAACCCTTGATGCCGAGTGCCAAGCAGGGAGGTAATGGCTCCCATTTTTATAGCCTTTGGAATGACTCGGCCGGGGTTTGAACTCACAACCTACCCATCTTCAGGGCGGACACTCTAACCACTAGGCCACTGAGTAGGATTTAAGCTGCACATCAAGCAAGAATGGGAAAGAATTCCACCTGAAAATCTTCAGAAATGTGTCTCCTCAGTTCCCAAACGTTTACTGAGTGTTGTTAAAAGGAAAGGCCATGTAACACAGTAGTAAAAATGCACAACTTTTTTGCAATGTGTTGCTGCCATTAAATTCTAAGTTAATGATTATTTGTAGAGATGTCCGATAATGTCTTTTTTGCCGATATCCGATATTGTCCAACCCTTAATTACCGATTCCGATATCAAGCGATACCGATATATACAGTGGTGGAATGAACACATTATTATGCCTAATTTTGTTGTGATGCCCCGCTGGATGCATTAAACAATGTAACAAGGTTTTCCAAAATAAATCAACTCAAGTTATGGAAAAAAAAATGCCAACATGGCACTGCCATATTTATTATTGAAGTGCATTATTTTTTTTAACATGCCTCAAAACAGCAGCTTGGAATTTGGGACATGCTCTCCCTGAGAGAGCATGAGGAGGTTGAGGTGGGCGGGGTTTTGTGTATATTGTAGCGTCCCGGAAGAGTTAGTGCTGCAAGGGTTTCTGGGTATTTGTTCTGTTGTGTTTATGTTGTATTACGGTGCGGATGTTCTCCCGAAATGCGTTTGTCATTCTCGTTTGGTGTGGATTCACAGTGTGGCGCATATTTGTAACAGTGTTAAAGTTGTTTGTACGGCCACCCTCAGTGTGACCTGTATGGCTGTTGAGTATGCTTTGCATTCACTTGTGTGTGTGTGAAAAGCCGTAGATATTATGTGATTGGGCCGGCACGCAAAGGCAGTGCCTTTAAGGTTTATTGGCGCTCTGTACTTCTCCCTACGTCCGTGTACACAGCGGCGTTTTAAAAAGTCATACATTTTACTTTTTGAATCCGATACCGATAATTTCCGAGCATTTATCGGCCGATATTATCGGACATCTCTAATTATTTGCAAAAAAAAAAAATAAGTTACTCAGTTCGACTTCACTGCTTTTTTGATTTTGTAGGATAAACGTTTCAGAACCGCGTGCTGATGACCCGACACAATGAAGCAAAACTCTCCTGTGCAGACGCCACGCCTCAAATAAACATGACATGAAGCGGCGAGTAGAGAATTATAGCGAGACACTATTAAGAGTGCTGATTGTGACAAATGCGGTGACTTCACAGCTCCATAAATCACCCGGCAAGTGCATTTCCTCGGAGGTGCAATGATTTCCTCACGCCGCCGGGCCACAGTCACCCTCGCTCGTATGTTAACAAGAGCGGCTGACTGAGCGCCGCCCTAAAAAAAAAAAACGTCGCCGTCCGCCGCTTCTCGCGCCGATCTGACACCAGGAGGAGTGACTCATCACCTTTCATTCACGTGGTCTATTTTGGGTGACGCTTGCGTCCTTTTGCACATTTTGGCCCGCGGAGAAGGCAGCCGGGCTCTATTCACGTCGCTCCTTTTCAAAATAAAAGCATTGCCTTAAAGTTTGACCACGAGTGCTTCCGTGACGCTGGATTGGGTTGAATACGTTGGTGATTTTTTTTTTATATTCTGTTTTTTACCAATTCACATTTCATGAGAAGCGTCTAAAATATACTGTGAAAGAGTGCACACACAGGATGGAGCACTTTTATCTTCCATATTTATCGTTTCTGCATGGTTCATTATGGTGTTTATTTCTGTTTCAGTGCTCCTTTCTTCTTCTTGCTGGGAGCGCTGATTTTAGTAGACCTGCCTCTGATTTATAAGCCGGCCTTAGTTGAGGCTGGATCATTTGCTTTGCGTCGTTTTTTACTTTGTCCTTAACGTGCACAGCTTTCCCTGTGCTTCTTGTGCACTTCCCTGCTGCACTACCGGTTTGTGAAGAAATATGTTACGGTGCTAATCCCTCCGCTGCGGGAGAACCTCGAGGCTCCGCTGTGAGCTCCACAGGACACGCCCCCAGCGCTTGCCGCGCAGACCGCGCCCACGCGTCGCCGCAGCCGGAGACAGTCTGCAATCAGCGCACCTGGACCTGATGAGAGGGAGCTGAATAAAGGGCCAGTGGACCCAAGGATCCTGGCGGGAACTTAGTTTCTCGATGGTGAACCGTAAGCGACAAGCTTTATGCTCTCTCTCCTTGTTTTCTCGCCTTGATTCCTCTCCTTGTCCCCTGTCTTCTCCCTTGTGTTTTCCTTGCATTGCCCTGGATCTCGACTGCCCCCCTCGATCCTTGACCCCCGCCTGGACACAGACCTTGCACTACCGGTTTGCACTACCCTTAGATTGGTCAGATCTAGTCTAGCGGCTGGTGCCAAAACCCCAAATATTTATACTCCAAAACGAGGCGGATGTGCCTGTTTGGAGATAAGTACATAGTGAAAGCCAATATCTAAGTTACATTTAAACCAGCGTTGGTGGCACTGGGAGCAGGTTTGGTAAAGCGTCTTGCCCAAGGACACAACGGCAGTGACTAGGATGGTGGAAGCGGGGATCGAACCTGGAACCCTCAAGTTGCTGGCACGGCCACTCTATGTCAGAATAATTGCATCTAAGTTATCACAAAACTTTGTGTTTCAATGAGTTCTCGGCGAGCAGACAAACGCTGTCTTTGATCCTACCAAGAAGAAGGCTTGTAAAACTCCACTGTGTAGGGTGGGAAGCAACATGAAGGTGTTCTGTTTCTTTGATGTATTGTAATCCACAGAAATATTTTGTCTTGACCCGAGAACTACAAAGCGGAGAGGAAGCAGGAGCAGACTCCCCTCCAGGCGACCTTTTTCTTTCAACTGTTTACGACCTTTTCTTTGAACTGTTTTAATCAAAGGCGATGGCTGTTTACGACCCCCCCTCCCTTAGAAACAGATGTTGCCATGTAATCAGGGAAAGGCCAAATAAAAGAGGAGGCGTACAATCTTACGTCCGAGCGTGGAACACTGTACAAGGGTACAGGTGTACGCGTTTCTCCTCATTGAACCAAATTTAATTCTGTCTCTGTTTGATTCCTTGCTTCTTGTCTTGTTTAATAGATGTCATCAGTGTTTGAAACTGACACTCTATTAACCGAGCTATACCGCACCCCATCAGGTAAAAGCCAAATCAAAATGGTGGGTCTTAACCTCTTAAGGCTCAAGCTGTTTGTTTACATGCTTTTTTTTATTTCTCTTTGCTATTTGGGCTTATTGGACCCTAATTAGAATAAAAACGAAGAATCATATTTTGATATGATGTACTTAGTCCATAAGTACACAACCGTGTACTTCATGCTCATTCTTATGTTTAAACTTTTTTTTCCAACTTCCATTGCATGTTATACTCTTCTGACACCACCAGATGGCAGTATGAGTGTCCACATAAGCAGCCATAAGACCCCAATTCAGTAGTGTACACAATTTTGGAAATAAGAGCTAAAAGGTGCTGTCCACGCATGTGGCCACGAAGCCTTTAGAGGTTTTAAGCCACCTTAAGTAATGCCACACTTATTACACCATGTACCAAATAAAATCGCTTCGAGGTCGGTAAGCACAACCAGAATTATGCCGTACATTAGGCGCACCGGGTTATAAGGAGCAATGTCGAGTTTTGAGAAAATTAAAGGATTTCAAGTGCGCCTTATCATCACACATGGGACAGTTTTGTAAGTAAGAATTGTTTTAGTTGTATTGTAAAACTTACAACTGTTGCTTGGAGTGATGGATAAAGAACAATATCGGGTGAAAACGCTATGGTCGGTTTTTACTTCTGATTCAAGGCAATAATTAAACATTATGGCAATCCATGAATTAGCCACGGCGTTTTATAAGCCGCAGGATTCAAAGCGTTAGAAAAAAGTAGCTGATTATAGTCCAGAAAATTGGTAAAAATACGGTAAATCGAGGTACTACTGTCGAAGCTGTACAGTGACTATAAATATAACCATGTTTCCTTTCTATATAATCTTAAGTCACCTTAAGTAATGTCACACTTATTACACCATGTACCAAATAAATTCGCTTCGAGGTCGGTAAGCACAACCAGGATTATTCCGTACATTAGGTTATAAGACGCACTGTCGAGTTTTGAGAAAATGAAAGGATTTTAAGTGCGCCTTATAGTCCGAAAAATACGGTATTCTTATTTTATCACACTTATTACACCATGTACCAAATAAAATCGCTTCGAGGTCGGTAAGCACAACCAGATTTATGCCGTACATTAGGCTATAAGACGCACTGTCGAGTTTTGAGAAAATGAAAGGATTTTAAGTGCGCCTTATAGTCCGAAAAATACGGTATTCTTATTTTATCACACTTATTACACCATGTACCAAATAAAATCGCTTCGAGGTCGGTAAGCACAACCAGATTTATGCTGTACATTAGGCTATAAGACGCACTGTCGAGTTTTGAGAAAATGAAAGGATTTTAAGTGCGCCTTATAGTCCGAAAAATACGGTATTCTTATTTTTAGAAATTAGGATTCTCTGTTTTTCTATTGCGGACCTTTGTTCTTGGTCTATTTATTTTGTTAGGGTTACTTATAGTCCGAAAAATACAGTAAATTGAGGTACTACTGTCGAGGCTGTACAGTGACTACTCTAAATATAACCACATTTCCTTTCTATATAATCTTAAATCTTAAACCACCTTAAGTAATGTCACACTTATTACACCATGTACCAAATAAAATCGCTTCGAGGTCGGTAAGCACAACCAGAATGTTATTCCGTACATTAGGCGCACCGGGTTATAAGGCGCACTGTCGAGTTTTGAGAAAATGAAAGGCTTTTAAGTGCGCCTTATAGTCCGAAAAATACTGTATTCTTATTTTTAGAAATTAGGATTCTCTGTTCCTCCATTGGCGACCTTTGTTCTTGGTCTATTTATTTTTGTTAGGGTTACTTATAGTCCGAAAAATACGGTAAATTGAGGTACTACTGTCGAGGCTGTACAGTGACTACTCTAAATATAACCACGTTTCCTTTCTATATAATCTTAAATCTTAAACCACTTTAAGTAATTTCACACTTATTACACCGTGTACCAAATAAAATCGCTTCGAGGTCGGTAAGCACAACCAGAATTATTCCGCACCGGGTTATAAGGCGCACTGTCGAGTTTTGAGAAAATTAACGGATTTTAAGTGCGCCTTATAGTCCGAAAAATACGGTATTCTTATTTTATCACACTTATTACACCATGTACCAAATAAAATCGCTTCGAGGTCGGTAAGCACAACCAGAATTATGCCGTACATTAGGTTATAAGACGCACTGTCGAGTTTTGAGAAAATGAAAGGATTTTAAGTGCGCCTTATAGTCCGAAAAATACGGTATTCTTATTTTTAGAAATTAGGATTCTCTGTTCCTCTGTTGGGGACCTTTGTTCTTGGTCTATTTATTTTGTTAGGGTTACTTATAGTCCGAAAAATAGGGTAAATTGAGGTACTACTGTCGAGGCTGTACAGTGACTACTCTAAATATAACCACGTTCCCTTTCTCAATAATCCCTTGAAAAGGCACTAGAAGTTGATTTTTCTCCACGAGACTTAAAGCAAAGTTTTCTTTTGCGATTCAGCAGATGCTGCAGTCGTGCGGTCTCTCTCCCGGGAGAACTCACAGGAGCAACACGCTTGTCTGCCAGAATATCTGCTTACTCACTAAGAACATGCGCACGGCGGTCCCGGCGTTAACGCCGGCGAGAGACGGAGCGAGGTAATTAGGACATTAGGAGAAAGCGTCTGACAGGCTTGTCATGGACCACGGAAAGGAGCTGGTCAGACGGGGTAAGTGGGTGGGGGGTCCCGGGCGGGGTCAAGAGACAGCTGCTGCACAGCCACTAGCTGTCTGGAAGCTCTCAGGGAATATTAAACGAGAGGGGCCTCAGCCAAGATGCTTCATTCATGGGACAAACACAAAGCCTTTTCATGAGCAGGTAGCGGCTAATTTATGCCACGCTGGAAATGTGCCTTTAACGCCGGGTTTTGGGAACAAAGACACGGTTATTACTAGAGATGTCCGATAATATCGGCCGATAAATTCTTTAAAATGTAATTGTGAGGGGGCGTGGCCTGCGGACCTGCAGCGAGGCGGGGTGCGTAGATGGCCCACCTGGGCGCGTTTATCTGATCACCTGTCACTCTATAAAAGGGCAGCAGCCGGGAAGGAAAGTTTTGGAGAAGTAGGAGTTGATGGTCGAGAGAGAACCGGAGCACGAACCCAAGCACGAGCGAGAGCAAGACGGAGACAGAGACGAGAGCGGGGGGCTGAAAAGCAACCCGAGGAACGAGACCGTCACGAGAGGCGAAGTAACTTTATTGAAAAACAAATCACAAAAGCGTTGAGCCTGTCATGTCTCTACTGGGTGGTCCGAAGAACCCGGAGGTGCAAGACCTCCACAGTAATAATCGGAAATTATCGGTATCGGTTTCAAAAAGTAAAATGTGTGACTTTTTTAAAAACGCCACTGTACGGAGTGGTACACGGACGTAGGGAGAAGTACAGAGCGCCAATAAACCTTAAAGGCACAATCACATAATATCTAAGGCATACTTGGTCAACAGCCATACAGGTCACACTGAGGGTGGCCGTATAAACAACTTTAACACTGTTGCAAACATGCGCCACACTGTGAACCCACACCAAACAAGAACGACAAACACATTTCGGGAGAACATCCGCACCGTAACACAACATAAACACAACAGAACAAATACCCAGAAGCCCTTGCAGCACTAACTCTTCCGGGACGCTACAATATACACCCCCCCCGCTACCACCAAACCCCGCCCCCCTCAACCTCCTCATGCTCTCTCAGTGAGAGCGTGTACCAAATTCCAAGCTGCTGTTTAGAGGCATGTTAAAAAAAATAATGCACTTTGTGACTTCATTAATAAATGTTGGCATTTTTTTCCCCCATAACTTGAGTTGATTTATTTTGGAAAACCTTGTTACATTGTTAAATGCATCCAGTGGGGCATCACAACAAAATTAGGCATAATAATGTGTTAATTCCACGACTGTATATATCGGTAAAAAAAAAATTGGATATGAGGGCCAGCATGGACGAATAGAACAGACAAGCCATTGTAATGTCTGCTCACGGAAAAACAAAAACCCTAATCTACGATTTGACTCCCTCGAATGGCCTTGACGCTCCAACAACAGGAGCAGGCTGTTCTGAAAACATCCCCGAGGACACCTCAATGATGGACGCTTTTGACCTCCCTCCCTCCTCAACGACACCTGGAATCGAACTTTTGCTTGCATGCAGAACGGCCCCCAGGCCTATTACCATGAACACTACATCAACACACCCAAGACAATGGGCATATACACACACACCCCACCCTCCCCCATCCCACACCCTCACCACCGCTTGATTCCCCTTCGGGGTAATGGACGGCTGGCAGCGCTTCATAGCAGCAGTCGACCTCCAGGGCCCCAACTCCTCCCCCCCCTCTGTTGCGAGTTGTCGTGATTAAATGTAAACATGTTTATGTGTGCATGGCATGGAGGTTTTTTCCCCACTCCAGACTAGGCCCCCTTAGGAGCCCAGTCTAGATTGTATTTTTTTTACTCATCTTCTTCCCCAGCGTTTTACCTTTTTCCCACCTTTTACAGGTTCTGTAACCCTGTAGACTGTTTGTTCGTCTCATCTTGAACGGGTTTGTGCTGAAAACATAGTTCCGTTGTACTTGTTGCAATGACAATAAAGACCTATCCTAGGTTCAAACAATGATGACATCTATTAAACAAGACAAGAGGCAAAGAATTCAACCGAGACAGAATTCAATTAGGACTCAATATATTGAGGAGAGTCGCCCGGACATTGTATCCTTCTACAATCTCCAGCACGCTCTGCCGAAAGATTGTATGCCTCCTTCTTTCATTTTGGACCCTCCCCGACCACATGGCTACGGCT